>NW_022157968.1:0-38767 GCF_003316985.1 Fusarium coffeatum
CGCCCAGCCCGAGCACCCTGAGGCTCCTGCTAAGCCCGAGCAGCCTGCTCACCCTGAGCAGCCCGAGGCTCCTGCTAAGCCTTACCCTGCTCCTCCTGCTGCCGAGACTGACAGCGGATACAAGGCCCCCGCTCCCAGCCAGCCTTCTGCCACCGTCCCTTACCACCAGCCTACTGGCACCGCTCCCGCCGTCGAGGTCACCGCTGGTGCCTCTCGCTTCGGTGTCGAGATGGCTGTCGCCGCTGCCGGTATCTTTGCCGTTCTCCTGTAAATGCATCATGGAACATAAAATCTTCCTTTGCTGTTTATTCTTTATAACAACATAATAAGCTTCACTATGTATATAGTGTGATTTAGATAACTTCGGCACTTGCCAAGTACATTAGTGGTAGAAGAACGATTACGATTTTGGATACATCATTGTCTCATTTCTCATCATTGTAGATACCATCTCAATAATTTACTCATGACTCTAAACTCATTTCCTCTCGCTTCCGAAGTCAATATGCTTGTCACCCCATTCCACTCATGAACAAGTCAAACTGAACTCGACCCCAGCCTGCTTTGGAGACTAGACGTTATCACGTGCATTATAACTGTTTTTCTTTGTGGTCACAAGCGGTGACTGTTGTAAACTCTATCTCCTCATCACCTTATACAATGTGGAACGGCGCTAGAACAAAGCGGATTCTCGAGGGAGGATGAAACTAGGTGGACCGTTTGATCCAGATCGTTGGAAAACTCTGGGGACACTCGGCAGAGACAAAGTCAAACAGGTGGCTTGTGACGGCAAGCGTTTTTGACTGGAATGCGGGAAGAGGGGGCGTACAGGAGTTCTAGAAGATGGCGTGTTTTGAAGTGGAAGTGTGGCTCTACTTGCGGTGAGTGTATCATTGGTGAAGTGTTACTGTTACAAAGAAAGACATGATTGTGTTGGAAAGGAAGGGTTCGTTTGGACGCGAGTCGTTCAAACAAAGATAGACTCTGTAGTGGTGTGATGTATGTGCATTACGAAGCTTCAGATTAAGCTTGATTGGTCCCCCCAGATAGAAACAAAGGGTAATAAGTAGACCTCCCTCGGATACTTCACATTGTGTCACTCTAGTCTAGCCTATCTACCCTTCGTTATCACGGGTTGTTCTCCCGCAATACCTTGGACAACATCCATTTTCAAGTACGTACCTCGTCGATCATGAGGGTCTGTGTGGTGTCAAGGTTTCAACCCCAGGCTTGAAAGATATGGCGTTATGATCGTTAGGAAATAACAATAGTTTTTGCCTCTGGGGACCAGTTTTTATGTTTACTTTGGGAGAACATCAATATCTGGGGGCAGATGACACAGCTGGGCGCGGCTGTTTCACGAATAAGGCGACATATGCAAGGGCTGATGACATACATGGCTTGGCAGGTGAGAGACGTTATGGATCAGGATGGAGGATGACAAGTCTAGACTCTGTGGCTAGTGGATGTAGATCATTTTTATGTTCGGTATGAGTGATAGCAGCAGTAAGAAGCAGCACTTTGAGACGCATCCATCAGTCTTGATAGTCAAGGTTATAAGAGCTGGCTGTCATGACTCCCAAGTCTCAGCAAGTGGACCCAAGTCCGAGTCAAGTAACGATAGCTAAGACCTCCAATCATAAGAATAACTGGTTATGAGAATGGTTTATTGAATGAATGTTGTCATAAAATGAGGGAGCATAATTGAATATGCGGATAGAACTTGGCATGATGGTGTTGCCGAAAAGCCTTGTGGCGCAATACCAGGCTCTTTTGTGCCTAGAGCCATAAGTTGCACAGCCGTCATGAGAACTGCGCCTCTGTCTCCGTTCCACTCATAACAGGCACACGACCAAAGTCCTTCTCAAAGTGCAATTGAATAATGACGAGAAGAGGCTCTAAGGCTACTTTTCATCATTTCCGTCATATAATTTGATAGTTGTTGTGAGGTTTGGTGTTGATCAACCTGATGCTGAAATGTCCTATGGTCACAGTAGACTCCATGGGCTGTTGCTGTAACCCCACTATAAACCACTATCGTAGACACCCGACCTCCACTGTAACGGCTTCAGCTTTAGTTACCTACCTACAGCTACAGCTCTTGAAGCTCAAAGATTGGATCTACAACTCCATCTTCATCAGCCACAAAGATTAGATCAATTAATCTATCTGCAAGCTAGTTTAGCAACTCACATCACGTCAATGCACCGGAAAGCGGCATCTAAGTTTCCCTATAGACTTGGCTACTCAGATTATCCAGTTACAGCACCTCATGTCTCACTGAACCACCTGTTTTGGCATTTTTCCCAGCAGGCCTCCTGCGAGCCATGGGGCGCAGCAACGGCCCGCAAACAACCATTCCAAACTTGTCAGCTCAGCCTACAACTGAGAGCTCTCTTCACTTTCTTTCTGGTCCGTATGCCAAGGTATTTACTCCCTGGTCCGGCCTGTTCTGGGGGCCAGCCGAATGCACTTTCACCACACTACAGCATATTCACTGCCTCTGGTCGACCAACATCTTGGCCGTTTCACGAGAGGGAGCTGACTTATAAGCTTCCATGTGTCTCCTGTACTTTGGATGATGAAAGCCTTGTGTTATTTTCTGACAGTACGAGGCTGCACTAGCAAGTCATCTTTTGATTGAACAATTTCGATACCTATCGTTGCCTTTTCCCACTATCGTTGTCGCTAGTTAAGTGACAGCGATTTGACACTCAGCTCGATGAACAATAGCGCGACATCTCCCTTTGGGCCAGGCCTTCAAGTGCCTGTATCATCCGCCTCGCCCAGCGGCTCAAACAACACCACAACAGGCAGACCACCACTATGGAACTCATCATCACGACGCAAGATGTCTCGGCTCTATCTTTACACTACACTCCCTTTGGAAAGGATAGTGTCTGTTGTACATGCCAAATCTCCAGATTCTGTACCTGGGTATGTGATTCCCGATTCCTTGTGTTTGGGTTGATGCTCATTATGTGCATAGTATGGATTCGGCACACAAGACTCTTAATGCCATGCTTAACAAGCAACCGCGATGGCTTCACCCCAGAACTGAAGAAGATATGGCGCGGCGACTAGATGAGTTGTCGATCTCACCTATCCGTTCCAATTCAGGCCATGGCACCATTCCATCTCCAACACTGGGTGCTTCAGCGACAGTTCCAGCTCTCGATGCCGTCCCAACCCCCCATCTCATAAGGAATCATACGAGGGCTTCACTCGAGGTGCCGCCTTTCAACCAGTATCCCCGAGTTCAGCAGAATGCTCCAAACAGATCTACCGCTCAAACTCAGGAGCAAGAAGGGAGAAACACTTTCGGGAACTTCTTACAGAGATCAACATTCATGACTACATCGACAGACTGCACGACGGGGACTTTTAAAAGCTTGGTGCAAGACTATGGGCGTCCATATGTCAACACAGTCAAACGGCTTATCAAGAGATATACGGCGCCTCTAAACCGACAAGGATCAGATCTCTCGCCCATCTCGGATGAGGAGCCCAGTATGACCTCTTGGCTCAACGACCGCGACGCACCCATTTCCCTGCCCAACGGGCCTTACTACATGCCTAGCAACTTCTTATGTATCGATCAAGTCGCTTCAAACCAATATACATGTTTCGAAAACGCCGAGGAGCATATGAGAAAAGCATGCTTTTGCCGTCCTATCGAGGAACTCCAAGAGCCGGCCTGGATAACAGTACAAGGTTTTACGCAGATTGGAATTAACGCTGCCTCAGCTGCTGTCAATGATGGCATTTTTGAAGAACGGGACCAATTCGGCCACACTGTCTTCCATCTTATGGCAGCGAGGTTCTTTCACGACGACCTTTTTCAAACAATTCGACTATGCCACAGCACGGATGTCCTCAACGCACAGAACACAGCTGGCCAGACGCTTCTACACGTTCTACACACTTGCTGGTTCCAAAGCGGATCCCTACGAAATCTCCTGGACATACTGGCTCAGAAAGGATTCGACTTTAGTGCCCGCGATCACTATGGTCGTTCGTTTTCGCACCTTCTCCTTATTAACAGCGCCTCAATGGATCTGCGAAAGCATTTGTTCCACCTTTGTGGCCCTACAAATTTCCAGAGGAGAGACGCCTTCGGCATGATGCCTACCGACATAACACCTCCTGAGCATCCCATAAGGATCAACAGGGTGTATACCCAAACCATGGACATTGACCCGCCGATTCATATGTTGCAACGAGAGAGTGCCGACCCTTACCATACAAACGATATACAACAAGAAGCACGGCTACTCCAAAGCATCCGTGCCGCTCAGAACGCTCCTCTATTTGAAGATGAACATGGCCGCAACGGATTTCACTGTCTCGCTGCAGCCACGCTGAGCTCACCCAGCGTTACGCAAAAGTATGGCCTGGATGAGGAGGGCTTGCCAAACCCCCAAAAACGAAGAAGAGACAAGGCCAACAAATACTCGGATTCAAGCGCCGATAAGTTGGAGTTTCGCCGAACAGTGCTACAAAATCTCATGGTAGCCGGCGTTGATCCAAACCACTATGACCTACAAGGCAACACACCACTCATGGCCTTCGCCGCCCAACTTCCGGAAGATGACGACCACATTGTCGGCCTTAAAATCATCAAAGAGCTTATTGAAGCCGGTGCGAACGTCAACGCGCGCAACAGAGCGGGCGAGACAGCACTACATATCGCAGTCCGCTGTGGTCACAAGCTAGCTGTCAAGCAACTTGTCAATAGCGGCGCGAATGTGCACGCTCGTGATGCGGCAGGTCGAAGCGTGCTTGAAGTTGCGGATGTGAAGATGAGGAGTTTGAGGGGCGAAGATGAAGCTGAGTATGCGCACTTGGAGGCTTGTCGGGCGTGGTTAAGCGGTACGCCGGGTGGTGCGGTACAGGAGCCTACGGTGATGCAGGAGTGGGGTATCCGTACGACAGGGCAGAATTAGATGGAGTTTTGATATTTACGATGGGATGATTCATGTTTTTATATAGAGGCTGTGATTTCTTGGCGTCGGGATAGGCGGATACCCAGGTGTTTATGGATAAAATGCAGGGATAGATGGATTTGGCACTTCGATGTAGACCAACACTTCCAAGTGTATGAAGCAATGCAAATAACAGTACAAGAACCTATTTCGAATACAAATTAGAGCCAAGTGACTTGTGATGCAAGGGGTTATATAACCAGCTTTGAACCGCAAAATTGATAAAGGAACCAATCATTTACAATCATCTATATGTCTATAATCCAACACCTCCAGTGCTCGAAAGCAGAACATAGTACCATTTGATTAGTATCCAAACTTCTGTCCAACAAGCTCCTCGCTTAATCTCCAAAGCTTCTCAGCTTCGACGGGGTCCCGCGCCCAAGATTTGATGGTGTCGACATAAGGGTCTGAGACCCTGGCTTCCAGAAGATAAGCGCCGTTGCTTGCTGTGGGTTGTTAGCATTGTGTATTCCTTGTAGTTGTTGTGTTTCTTACCCCTGATGTTTGGATCAAAAGCGGCAAACACGTGCGTAGCTGCGCCGACTTCGACAGGGACGGTGGGAATAAAATTCCAGCCTTCTGAGTTTCCTCTCTCACGGTGGGCTTTAACTTGATGGTTGTAAGCTTGGGGCATGAGGGTAATCTATAAGGTGGATGACTTACTGAAAGCTCCAAGATCAGCATCCATGCTGGCAAAGTCAAGGTGTGTTCCTAAACCAGTTGAAGTGATGAGGCCTGGGTGCACGCTGTAAGACTGTAGACCCTGGCTTCCCAGCTTTTGAGCAAGGGACATAGAGAAGAGGACATTGGCAGTTTTGGCTTGGCCATAGGCAGACCAGTCATTGTAAGTCTCGCCGTTCTGAATTTGTTAGCATGGTTCAAGTTGAAGGGTGGGAGACTGCGTACACTGAAGTGAGTGTCCGCAAATCGGACGGGGCCAAGACTGTGTCCGTTACTTGAGATGTTGACAACCCGAGGCGACTCCGAAGCCAAGATCTTATCCATGATCAAGTTCGTAAGAAGAAAATGCCCAAGATGACAGATGGCAAACTGCTTCTCATATCCATCCTCAGTCTTGGAGTAAGGGATAGCCATAACACCAGCGTTGTTCACAACAACATCAATGCTAGGCACATCTTCCCAGCTGTTGACCTCTTCAGCAGCCTTGCGCACCGAAGTCAAAGAGCCAAGGTCTACAATAAGATTGCGAGTTTTGACGTCGGGATAGTCTTTGGTGATAGCTGAGGCAAGATCTTGGAGCTTTGAGACACTGCGGCCGGCGAGGATGAGAAGACTTGGGGATTTGGAAGCCGTCTCTTGAATGAAGGTGCCACCGAGACTATTGGGTGTTACACCGGTGGTGAGGATGATCTTTCCCTTGATGATGTCTGCATATTCGTTGACGAGGTCGTTGGCGGTGGTTGAAATAGTGTGGGGAGACATTGTAATTAAGTATCAGAGTATATCACTTTAAAGAATTAAAAAAGTGTTATGGTAATGTTTTGAAAGCCGTGTTGAGTGTGTTTATGAATGTGATTGTGATGATGTTGCTGAATAGTTCCTCAAGTGGAAACATGCCACAATATTTATACTATTCGCCATAATGTAAACTCCGAAATGGACTTGAAAGTGAAGCTCGAGATGATCGGGTTTACAGCAGAAAAAAGAGGTGCGGATGTCGCAGTATATCGCAGCTGGCGTCAGCCATATCGGCGTTGTCATGCAGAGTGTGGGGCCGAGTGGGATGGGTACTTACAAGACAAGACCGATCCGATATTGTCTAACAAGACTAAGACTAAGACTGTATAATTATAATTATTCTCTTGTGGGTAGTTCTAACTTCTGAGGGATAGTCTTGACGTTATCTTAAACTCATATAACCCTTTTGCATACCTAGTTAATCGCTACAGCTCTGACTGGGTCGTCCATCGGTGAAGCCATTCACGCGGACATGATAAGATCGGCAGGTGACCACTCAAAGGTCCCCAGTCGCGAACGACACGTTGAAAAATAACTGACAACTGGCACACTGATATTTCAAATCGTCTCTTATTCCTTAGGTACCTATGTAGCTGAGCAAATAACAGCTATACTTTTGGCAGATTGATGTTGGCGGCAGGTGCATCTATCTCGAGCATAGAAAGGGAAGACGAAATAATCTGATCACTTTATGCCAATTTAGACTAGAAGGTAGTAGGTAGGCTACCTTCCATTATTATGGCAGCCTGAGTCTACCCTTTGCGCCTTCTGCTGCGGGCTGTCTGCCGATTGGAAGGCTCCAACCTCAAGCTGCTGCCAGTGCAACTGACCTTCCACCATTTCTACAACTTCACTTTATCAACTTTTCGAGACCATCAATAAGTACTTTACATCTTTCGCTACTACTCGCTTTTTTATTTTCCACGATTCTGCGCTTTATTTTGCTGCATCTCGTTCACTTTTCCCACGTCACTCTCTTGCTCTCTCTCTACCCCTCCTTCATGACCACGAGATACCGATAAGCTCATGGCCCACAGCTATCATGACTGCTCTTAATCTTGATAGCGGAGCCCAAGCGAGCCAAACTCCCATCGTCGACCAGCAGCACGTTTCCTCGCAAACTCTCAAATTTGAGATCCCTGAACACTATCGCGATTTCTTACCCTTTGCCCGCCTGCCACCGGAAATACGAGCGCAGATATGGCAAAATACCCTCGATACCCCGGGAATCCACTTCCTCAAGATCAGCCCCGAAACAGGCACTAGAAGATGGTGGATGAAAGAGTCGTATCATCCGGCTGCCTCTGAAGACGAAGAAACTGATCCTATGACGCTGGAAGTCAAAAACGAAAAGCTTCAGCCTCCCATGCCTCCCATGCAGGCAACATTGGAGCCTCTTTGCCCCACTAAAGCCGATATCTCCCATTATACCACCTTGCACAAGCAGATCGCCAAATTGACTGTCACGTGCAATGAATCTGCCTCTATAGCAAGAAGCCTAGTAAATCGATCAACGGCCTTTCGTTTGCATTCTGGAAGGCTTGTGAGCCTCAACCGGTCAGATGTTATCTACCTAGAATACCTCCCTTGCGATTGCTACGAAAACGAAATCTGCTTCACCAAGGCTCTGAATTGCCCGAGGCTGGATCAGATACGCAAGGTCGCTATGAGGTATTGCCATAAATGGAATGAGCGAAAAGTGCAACAACGATGCCTCCATTGTGGTCAGCTTCACGATATACCCGGCAACCTCACGTATCCGAAGCACCTATACCGATTTCTGGCACAGTATCTTCCTAATTTGGAGGAGTTCTACTTTGTTGACTATTTGATCCTACCGAAGTCTCAAACCGCAGCTGGCGCAGACGCTACGGTAGTGGCACGAGGAACCTCCAAATTCGAGGGTGGAAACAGAAGCTTTTTCGAAGTGGACGACGAGCAAAACTGGAAGATCAGTTCTCGCGTTCTTGATTGCAAGTCTTGGTTACAAGGACAATTTATCAAGTATGCCAAAGCGAGTATACTCAGCAGACACAAGGGACCGGAAGAGGTCAAATTTGGAGTCCTGGCATGCCAGTGGCGCATTGAGCCTCCCGTGGCACCAGTTAATAAAAAGGGCAGAAATAAGAAAAGGCCTCGGACACTGCCCCGGGGACCAAGTCTCCCTATCGCACTGACGTACGAAGTAACAGCCCGTTATCCGTTCGTCTTCGACGCGTGTGGCAGCAACAGATACGAATTCACCTTTTCTATAACCCTATGAGGAATGCGAGCATTGGGCGGGAGTTTGGTATTGTCGTTTAAAAGATTAGAATAGTTTTAGAGAATACACCTACGAATTGCCTACGGCCTAGGCTGCGATGATGAAGTAGTCCAAGTGCTAGGCTGAGCTGACATAAAGTGGCCAAACTATTTCGTCTCTTATGCTTTCTGGGCCCCCAATGGTCCTTAGTAGACCCCCATCATGGTGAGCTCCTCAAGCATGCCTTTGGTGATTCTGTTCAAATCCAACAACTTATTGGGCCGCGTCGTCCAGCCATCTTCAACAGCACCCAGTTCGGAGTTTAGCATATCCTTGTACCGCTGAGACGTCATCAAGCCCGTCCAAGCACTCTTGCTTGACCAGGGGCTAGGGAATCCGATGAGGAGATTAATTTGAGTGATAACATGACGAAGCAACTCAGAGAATAGAACAAATTGAGTCGATGGCTCAAGCAGCGGTACATCGGCAAATGACATGGGAGCTGCATCCATCAGCTCGCGGTGTGTCTCCTGAATAGTGTTGAGATTCATCTTGAGAATAAACTCGAGATGCTGGATGAGCTGCACGTAGCACGATATGATGAGGAACATGGTAGGCGAGTCGAAAACTGGGGGAAGCTGGGGAGCAGCGCTTCCCAATGTAGGCGACTTAGCAGCCGATGAGGGAGAAGGCGATGATGATACAGGAGATGCTGGCGCGTCTGCTGTAAGGGCCTTGATTGCCTTGTGTGTATAGGGCTGCCGGCCGTAGCACGAAACTGTGCGTGTGCCGAGTTGTCGATGCAGTGATTTCAACACAACTAGAAACTCTTGTGCTGTTCTCAATACCATTTGCACATTCTCATATCCGTTCATGGTATTACGGACTTTGCAGATAAAGTCGCTCATATCGAAACTGCTCTTAAACTGCGCCGTGAACTCCCTTCCTCGATGAATTTCGGCATTCAGCTTGGACAAGGTCTCAAACAAATGCTCACCAGGCCTCATAACCGGCTGCTCAATATCCGAGGCATCAAGGCTCTGCACAGCAGGCCAGGCCTCCATGGGAAAAGGCAGACCTTCCGGCGCATATCCGCAGAATGGGTCGAGATTCCACGTTGAGTCGTCTAGTAGGCCTTGAATAAATTGCATGCCATCATCCGCGGGCTCATGAATGACCACTTGTAAGTCTTTCTTAGGAGGACGCCCGACGCGACGCTGTAGGCCGGGCTGACAGGTGAGGTTGAGACGGGAGCAGCGGGCGCATGAGGCGACTGGGCCAACAGGGCGTGAGCAGCGGAGCTTTTGGCGCCGGCAGCGCTCGCAGGCTGAGCGGACTTGATTTGGATGAGTTGAAGGGGCTGTATGCATCTCGATTCATGTGTTTAATGAGTATGTTTATATGTTTGTTTAACGTCAGGTAAGAATGAGTGAGACGGAGTGGTTGGATGTTCTGCGGGGCCCCCGTTCGGAGGCTTTTATGGGTCGTTTTTGTCGGAGGCTTTTTGGACGGGGCCGTGCGGCGATGGAGATGGACGGAACGGGTACGGGAAGATTAATTATGGACCCATCACGGGAGATGGTATGGAAGGTATATTGTCCCCGAAACTGGCATATGATTAGACTACAACGCGTTTTCGTTTCTGTTTAACAAGTAACACAGAGTTGCAGGACGGGAAGCCTTAACTTACATATCCGATGTCACCAAGTCATGGGTGCCAGGCAGATTTATGCTTGAGAAGCAACATGTACTCTCGTCACAAAACTTGGATCATGATGGAGTAATCAACTTGATCACGTTGGACGTCCAGTTGGCTACCTATCCAAGGTAGCTAGTGCCCTCCTCCCTTCCACCTTACTTACTGCTCCTCAGACACTTTACTCCAAGCTTGGCTGACGACCTGCTTGGAGTTTCTTTTACGATGATGCCAATGCTCTGGCAATCTCATCTTTACCGACGTCAACTGGAACGCGACCCTGTGCAATTCGTTCGATGTTTCCAATCGGATTCAGGATAATTGGTATATCGCAGTGAAGCCTAGTGAGTGAGAGAAGACATATCAGCGATCTTTCCCATAAGGGCAGTCTTATGTCCGATCTTCTGCGAATTGGACGCGCATTATTCAGCACTAGCCCAACTGGAGTGTCTGTAAGGTGTCTATTGGTAGAGTGGCAGGAGCGAGGCGTCGACGAAGGCCAGCCTGGATAACAACTGGAGTGATGTTGCGGATGGTTGAATTCTCGCATTTCCTCATGATCCTGACAGTGACTTCAACATGGGCCTTGGCATCCCTCCCCTGGGGCGTACAAAAGCACCTTACGATGGGTTCAACAGGAAGCGACACCGATCTATAACCAGACAATGCGATTTCAAGTACCTCCCATTGATGGATTCTGGTTGAAACCATCGTCAATCCGAGACTGAAGTTGAGATGGTTGATCCTCAACAAAACAACACATTTATATACGATTGCGCGACATCTCAGCTCGTTTACTTCGTATATCCCACCCCCAGAACAACTAATGCGTGTATCCTTATCCTCCATCTGCTGCCAAGTTGTACCAAACACAGTTAAGCAACATGCTTTCTTTTAAGCAAGACCTTAACATCGTCTCCATACCTCTCAAAGCCGACATTAAACCCTCCTCTCAGCGTAGGAACTCCAAATCTCTCCCCAGGAGCAGCCTCGACATCAAAAGTCCTCAACATCGTTGCAATCACAGAAAAGACGATATCCATTCCAAAAACGCGCCCAGGACACATATTGCCCGCAACTCCAAAAGCCCTGACTTTGCGTACAGCATTACCAGAAACTTCACCTGCTTCGTTGATGAAGCGAGAGGGTTTGAAGACAGCAGCGTCAGGACCCCAGTTGTCGACGTCTAGGTTTGATGCACACATTGGAAGCATGAAGATCTCGCCTTGAGGCACGGCAATGGGTTCTGAGCCCGGGATGTTGAGCATGAAATCGTGACGGGCGATCCTTGCTACGCCTGTCATGTGAAGACGGAGGGATTCGTACCAAGATGCCATGAGCCAGGGGCATTCAGTGCGGACGTTGGCAAAGTCCAATCGTGGCTTTTCCTGTCCTTCAACCATCTTAAGCTGTTGCACTTCCTTGAGAACGACTTGAACCAGTTCAGGATCTGTAAGGAGATGGCGTGTAAGCCAGACTGCGAGAGTGCTAGTAGTTGCAAGAAGACCCAGGGCTGTGACCATTTCGATATGGTAGTAATCTGCGTTGGTCTCCCAGTCAGGATCACTATGTGCCACGACGTTGATGCTATGAGATGTAGTCTGGACACGGGCTTCGCGGTGCTGCATGTGGAACTCGCGAAGTCTGGTCAGAAGGAACTTGCGGGAGTTCCAGGCTGAGTTTGCTGTGAGCCAGGGAAACGGCCTTCCAAGACTATCAAATGTCTCGCTGAGTTTCCTTCGATATGTTAGCATAGGTCTACATATACGATGAGTTGAGTAATGACTTACATGAATTCTTCCGAGAACTCCTGATCCATGCTCCAGGGGTTAGCAACTCCCCATACTGCACTCGCCGTAGCAGAAACCGTCAACTCAAACACCCAACGACCAACCTGAACCTCACTAACGTCAGGCATCTTGGCAACTCGATCTCTGATATTAGCGCTGGAGCGTTGATTCAAGGAAACAATATTCTCAGCATGCCCAAACTTCTGCTTATGCAGAGGCTGGGGATTATACGCAAATACAGCCTTGACAGTCTCGCTCTTGAGTCCGAAGAGACGAGGACCAACATAGACAAGAACTTGTGCAAGACCGGTATCATTGACATGGCGAGATAGAACTCGATCCATGTTTGGATGGCAGACTGTGATGCGTGCGAATGGGATGTTGATGGTGAAGATGGGGGCTGTAGTGGATGCGATGAGCTTGTTAATGTAACGGGTGCTGTCAATGGTCAGACCCATGAGGTGGCCTAGCCAGGGGACTACGCCCGATAGACGGGGGAGGTTTGAGATGGACGGGCTGCCATTGTTGAAGATTTTCTCATTGAAGGAAGTTGGGGATGAGATGTAACGAAGAAGACGGCGGGCCAGGGGTGGAAGGATGAAGGGCGTTAGGAAGAAGAGTATGAGTGTTGGTATGAAATTCAGGGAGAGTGAAGAGATGGGATCAAAAGCCGGGGCATGATAAGGCACAAAAGACATGATGAGTTGAAGTGAGAGTGAATGATTCTGGTAAATAGTGTATAATTGATGAGTGATTGTAGACAAAATGAGCTGTGATGTCTGACGAGTATCTCATTCTGGACGGTCATCCCGTCCAACTTATACAGCTTCATGATGACAGTCTCTATGAGGTCTTTCACCCTCGTCGTTACTGACTGCAAGCCTCATCACAATAACCCATTCATCACTTTCATCCCGAAACTCTTTCGGACCTCCAGATGAGAGATCCTAACCATTTGTGAAAGAAGCTGCATCTAACCATCAAGACACAATAGATCTAGTTCATCTTCGAAGCGTATATGAGACCACAATCAGTCACAAGAGAGGAGAAGATAGCACAAGTACCCAATGAGCTCCATAGAGCTCTTGTATTACAATGTTTGCTTTGTTATGAGCCTTTCTCATAACGGAAGAACCTTTTGAGATATCACATATGCAGTTTGTCGTCTACTCGGAGGGTCCTAAGAGGGTGTGCATCGTGATATCTTCACTCGGGAACCACCGTCTAGACTCCGCAATAGCTCGGAAACAACCACCAAGTAAACGAAGGTCTCGTCCATCAGCCCACTATACTACTGTTCAGATCGTGATATCATAGCTGGGATCCTGTTATAGCGCAGACAATAGGTTGGTGGCGTACTCGGTCTAAAACCGCTAATCGATGAAGCCGAGCAAAGTGCAAGCTGCAGTAGAAATGTCTCATATGGAAGGTCATGAGAAGACCTCAAGTATCACATAGTTTAAGAAGGACCGAGGAATTGGGTTTATTGACTTGATAGAGAAAGTGAACAAAACTTGTAATATCATATCACATCCAGTTCGAATAGGACAAAGAAAGACTCTAAATCGTATCATGAAGACATAGTCTATCAACGCTCACAAGCTAAAAATCATCTTGTGTAACGTTTTATGTAACTATGTTTGCTTACAGACCAGATATGTTGGTTCAAACATTCGCTTACAGAGCCTCATCATGACCTCACCCGATTGGACCACGCATCTTGCCTGTAAGTCCTTAAGATCTAGGCCAAGAGATTGTGCAAACCGCATTACATTGCATATATGAAATTTTATTTTAAGACATTTTTCACCAAAAAACGGTCAGTACTTGGATATTGTATTGCCAAGTAAGTGTTGGTGTTAGTGAGCTGTTGGTTCGACGTTGGTTCGACGTTGGTTATTACAACGTATTGTCCTGCACTAGAAACGCACAGCCCCTGGCATATTCAGCGTTGATAACAATTACTAAAACAGACTGATATGGAAATGTATATCCGTATTCTTGGTCGATCGTGACTTCGCCTATACATGTCAAGTTATGCTTAACACGACTCTGTACTAGCTAAACACCACAACCACAGCCTCAGCTCACCGTGTCAGTAATTACTAACGCTATTCAATTCGGTGGATGCCATTAAGCCATGTGGAACCCGTAAAGCAACGTATCAGAAGCATTACGATGCAGACAACTCGTCGGAGATAGTCTACCAACAGCAGTGGCGTCTCCTCAACGGCGCCATCCTTGTGTAACTAGTCCAGGTCCCCCACAGTTAAAGGAAGCCAGCCCTGTTGACGATCAAGCTATTTTCCGTATGCCTGGAACGTGGATTTCCTCTTATTGGATATGTGTTCGCCAACGCCAGATGTATTAGCGAGGTAACACGTCCAAACCGACAAGAGCGTTGTTCTGATATGTGGACCCGATCATCATCGGGGAAGCACGAGATAGCAGAGTGATGATCTAGAGAAGTAGTTTGAAGACCGAATCTTGGTATTATTCAATTATTACTTTCGGCAAGAAGATGCGGCAATGTTTGTGGTTTGTTCAGCCGAGCGGAGTCGAAGGCATACTGCCATGGGCTACAGTCAACGAATTCAAAGCAAGCAAGAGTAAACAAGTCCGTAGGATGATATCAGCATGGGCTAACTCGGATTTTGGAGACTGATATGAATTTGGTGCTGTAACAAGCCGTGCTTTTAGCAGGTAGTGTGGACGGTCCGGACTTGTTTGGCTTTCTCACAGCCGTATATCAAGATAATAAGTTGAACCAGAAATGGACCTTGTGACTCTTTTGGAGTTTCCATAGCATCAATGAAGTAGAAACTACCAGTGACTGTATATCGCCACTAAACAAAGCATCGTCAACACCTACTGCGGCGCCCTCGCGTCCGGAAGCTACCGCGGTTAATAGCCTATTGCCATCTTGATAGCCTTTTTCAGAAGCCAGACAAGTCGACCATATCTAAGCAGAAAAGCACTCTGGTCACATATTAAGTTAAGGGATGTATTGCTTTCACTTCGTGACCCTATGTCACGATATGCTATCATTTCTCATTCATCATAATCATCAAGATACATGCCCTCCCTCCACTTAATGCGTACACATCTCTGCCGAACCTCAAATCGTACGATATGACAACCTCAGAAGCTCGCAAATCTTGCAGATACAAACCAACTGAACTCAAATCATCGTATCGGAAGCGTCATACTCTTGCCGCCTCGTCCACCCCTGCCTCGACCTCCACCACGCCCAACGCCTACAAAGCCTCCCCCGGCTTCGAACTCCATTTTCCGGGCTAGGTTGTTGAGCTCCTTAATCAGACAACATGCTGCCACGACTCGAAAGCTCTCCAGGTCTTCTGTTCCACGGTGCAGAAATGGTGCATTTTCCCGTTTGATACAGGCGACAGCCACACATGCCCAACATAATTCGACAACGTCTTCCCTCCATCGAGAAGTAGCTGCATCCGCTTCAGTGGCGGTGCTCAGGGTCTCTGCCTTATCGCCCACGCCTCGGTCGCGGATTTGTTTAACAATCCACGTCATGATACGGTCGATCTCTTCTTTGAGCTTGATGGACGAGTCGTTTTGGCGACGGGTTTGGGCGCCTCTCTTGTTCAGGATGAAACCGCAAAATACTTCAACCTCTGTCAGTGGTGAACGAGGATTCTCAGAGAACTGCCACATTTTGGCCAAAATTGACGAATCATACCTACGCTCAGTTAGCACGAGAATTGATCAAACGACCTGATGCAACTTACAAGCCGCGGATCTTCCAAGCCTCTTCCGATTTGCGAGTCCAGTCAATATCGAGTTTATACTTGTCAACCTCATTTTGAACAATTGTCAATAGCTGATCCCATACCGACGGTCCAACAGTGTTGATATGGCGATGAATATCCTCGTCCCAGATCTTCTTTTCGTCAACTTGTCGGTATAGACGACCAAGGATCTTCTCGGATAGATAGTACTTGTATTTGGCGTGGGCCATGGGATCATCATCGTTATCGATCTTGTTGACTTCTCTAATGTGCGCCACCTGCCCCTTGTCGTACAACTCCAGAGGCGGTGCTGCTGCGAGGCTTCAGGGCATGTTATTCTGAGAGTCTTCAATGATGGGCTGGGTCAACTTACAAATCGGGTCGAAAACGTGTGTTTTTTGGCAAAGCTTCGAAATTGGCCGGAATTCCCGTTTTGGAAAAGTCGACCGCGGTAGAATGTAGTCCTGCCAATGTTATGCAGTCTAGGTGAGGAGTTCCCTCATCGTAATGGTCAGCCAGTATGACATGCCGGGTTGCAATTACACCCAGAATATCAGTCTTCATGAAGTTAATAAAAAAGTCGGCAATATCTTGAGCGTTTACCGGACGATCCAGAGGTTGGGGGGTAGCTCTGGGATAATCTGCTGGTGGGAAAGTTCCGTTAGGCTTTGCTTCAGAATCCCATATGACGTTGTACAGATCTCCATCCAGGTCTCCTCCACTCAGCATGCTTGGCAGGTCACGATTTCCTTTCTGACTGAAGATGACACAGTTCTGAAGACTTCGCAAGGGATGACCCTGCGGCGGTGTCACTTGTTTGACAACCTGTATATCACCAGGATGGAGCGCCGGTGATCGAGTGATTATAACCTCGCCATCTCTCAGAGTAGACTTGACGCCCCGGCCAGTTCTTCTGCCATAGCTCTTGTCGTACGTAACATAGATCTCTCCCTCGTTGAGGAACCCCGTCTCATCCATGATCCCGAAAAGCGTCACTCCATGATCAACAGGAATACGAGCCTTATGCTTTAGCAACCGCAGTTCTCGGAGAACAACATGCTCAACAGCTGCTTTGAGAAACTTGTCACGGCGATAGTCGATGCCCATTGTATCTAATTGCATGATCAACTTGGGAAGACCCATATTGACACCGATGGCATGGTGATCCAAGAAGGCGCTCGTGTTGGTAGCATCAGCCGTGACGTTCCGCAAGATGTTAAGTGCGTTGTTCTGGAGCTTGAAGAACCATTCATCTTTCGTGCCCATGTCTTCTAGAATTTTGATCATTGGGCGATTAAGGACGAGTCGCAGTGGCTTAGATGCAGAATCGCAGATACCGAGTTCCGCAATGTCTCGGCTCGGAAACTTCATCATAGATTCCCTTCGAATGCAGAACACCCTGCCCTTAAGTCTGGGGTCCAACGACAGCATCCCCTTGCAACCGCCCCATCGAATCTGGAGACATGTAGGTGCTGCAGCCTTCATAGACATATATGGCCAGATTTCCTCCAGCGCCTCTTGAGAGATCGTTCCAACTCCGTCACTGAAAACACGGGATCCATCTGCAGACTTCACATCGTGGATGAACCGGTAGGCGATATCAGTTTCAAAGATAGGCACTGCGTATGGAATTTCTGAGAAGGCTTGTCCAATGCGTGCTGCACATTTTGCCGGGACTCGAATGTCTTCAAAGTCCCCAAGAGCCTTCAGGATGGCTTCTGGGGTCTGTATTTTCAAGTCCTCATCGACGAACGGTGCTGAGAACCAAACTGAATGAGCACGAAGGGACGAATGCGAAAATCCGAGAAAATGATACTTCCGGCCCACAATTTGGATACCTTCATCCATGATACGTCGGAATCGGGAGTAGACCGGCTCTTTGTCAATCTTGGGATGAAAATTCAGGTTCTGGCCATCTTCGTCGCAAAATACGACACGAAGGAAATAGTCATTCTTGGCAGAATACTTGCGCAGCACTCTGTTTTTACTATCGGCGTCTGGTCCCACGAGAATTACGCGTGTAGGTGTGACAAGAGCTTTGAAAATCCAAATTTGCTGTGCTGACAATTTGCTCCCGTATACGCGGTCTCTCTCTGGATTCTCTTTTCGAGCTTCGTATTCGGCGTCCATGATCTCAGTCATGATACTGACCACGTCCAACTCTCTGGGCTCCGTACCAGGACAAGGGTAAGGGAGTGACTGAAAGAGCTTTTTCATCGCATCTGTTGTTACAGCAGGTGCCACCTGTTTCTCTTTGGCATCCTGTATGACTACCTCCAAGACATCGAGAAGCTTTATGCCACTGGCAGGGTTGATATAGTTATTCCAGACAAGAGCTTGAACCTGGAATAAGAGAGCGAAATGTACTCCGGAAGCGAAAAGCCTCTTAGCCTTCTCTGTAAACATTTGTCTTCCGAGGAAGTGGTTGTTCTCTGGTGGTATGGTGTTCCAGTCCACGGACGGCAAAGCATGATTAGTGATAGCAAGGGCATCCTTGTTCTTCAGCGATCCCAAGACCTCGTTAAACGAGGTGATGTCGTAGAGATAAATGCGGTAAACAAGACAAGATGAAGAGTATTCGCGAGGCAAGCCCCAAGTGGACAAGCCTTGAACTCGACTCCATCCAGGTCCGTCCGAAGACAGGCGACGTATGTACATTTTCGGTGGCTCCGTTAAGACCAATGTAAGGGACAAATCACCACGACTAGCGATAAGATCCTGAATAGTCTCGTTGTGGAAATCCATGCGGTTTCCGTACGCAACCTGAACCGTTAGCCACTGAGGCGTGAACTTTCCGGTGACACCTCTCGGAATGATCAATTTGTTGTGGTCAACAAACGTGAGAATATCATGTTCACCCCAAAAGGTATTACCACCACACCTGACGTCCGCGATATCGAAAGCTCTAGCCGGCACATGGTGATCCTTCTTGGTCGCAGAAGCAGTCTCTTTTTGCTTCTTTTCTCGTTCATATTCGAGATGCGCAATGGCATGCTTGTCCACGGGCTTCTGGCTTTGCTCGGCGAACACAGGAGTCCTAAGAATGAAAAGTCGTGGAGTATCTCTCGGTCTTGGGTTAGGTCTAAGCGGAAAGCTTGGATTCATATTCTCTTTGCCGTGTTCGTTAGGGCGTCGATGCTTCCCGTGCCTCTGAAGGAATGCAGACCCGTCCTCTACATTAAGAAACCTGATCCATGCTAGACTTTTGTCCCTAGGTTTGTCGCACCAGAAGTCTGTAATCTTCAGAACATTCATAAAAGGGAGAAGTTCTTGCTTGAAACTTTCTTCCGATAGATCCTGGGGAACATTTCGGCAAAAGATTTCCATTGTTGAGGCAGATCAGCTAAAGGGCGTGAAAGATTTATAGATTCATCCTCAGCAGGCGCTCAGAGAAGCAGATAACGCCGGAAGATACGGTGCAAGATCTGAATTTCGTCAGTATAAACGACATGTCTTGATCATTCTTGAGACTCACGTGTTTCTGCAGTCCTACTGCATATCGCGAATCGTAAATGCTGGCAACAAAAGAAGCGGTAAGTTTGAGAATCGCTTCCTGATATGGCTTGCCAAGTAGGAGGATTCCCGGCCGTGATACTTCGCTATCTATAATTAATTGGCTGTGGGTGGTCTTCATGCGGGAGGCCGACTGCTGTGAAATGATCGGGTATGTACTGTTGCGAGGAAAAGACCAGTTGACTTTCAAGAAAGACGGCGGAGGAAAAGTGCAAGTTGGGAAGAGGCAGGAGGGAGAACGGAGAACAAATAACAGCCAGCCTGTTTGAAAGGCAGTTGCGGTGCAACAGGAAGCTCAATCACTACTACCTTAGTACCTACACCTGCACTGCACTGTCACTCACAATCGCAAGGGTGTGGATTCACTGTGCATTGTGGATGATAATACTCCTAGGATTTCCTAATACTATCTTCCACAGTATTTACACTGCTGGGATTTGGTTTAATGCCGGGCTGCCAGCCCAGAGCTGCAATTGGGTCGAGACCCTTCTTACTCAAGTCGTTCGCTCCTGCCGGTAGCTGTCTCTCGGTGTGGACCCTTGATTTCGGTGACTGTTTCGGTGTGCGTCGGTGAGTGGCGGGGTAAATGTTTACACCCCAAGCCAGCCCACCTCCGTGAGCTCCCGCATTTCTGCGTTCCCGATTCTATCTGCCGAGCCGATGACTTTCACGGCCGAATCCCGCTCCACCTACCATCATGTAAATCGTTCTTCCGGAAGCCCTGAGGGTGTTTTATAACTACTGAGATACCACTCATTGAGCTTCTTGGTTCTCAATTCAAGCTACCAATTCGCATCATCAGCCATCATGTCTCCTCCCGGTTCCCTTTACGTCACGATGCAGCCCAAGCCTGGGCTGTCTCTAGACCAATTCCATGAATGGTATAACAACGAGCACGGCCCAACCCGTCTGCGCATTCCTCAGATCTTCGCCAACGGTCTTCGATATAAGGCAACTGATAGTCAGGAGCCTGAATACCTCGCCTCGTATGATGTGACGGACATGTCACTGCTCGAAACCGAGACGTACCTCACACTGCGTGCAAACCGATCTCCTCGAGAAGCCGAGACCATTGGGCAAGTCGACGTCAAGCGATATTTCTGGGACTTGGTTCACACCCACGCATCCTCGCAGTTTACGCCTTTCGAGAAGTTGTCGGACGAGCAGGCCGAAGGTCACCAGCTTACTGCCGTCACAATTGACCTGAACGACACCGAGGGAGCTGAAGAGGGCTATCAAAAGTGGTTAGTCGAGGAGCACGTCCCCATGTTGGCCAAGATCCCAGGGTGGTTGCGCTCTCGAGTCTTCAAGACTTCGTATCTTGAGGGACAGGCCAAGACCACCTTCCTTGCGCTTCATGAATATGCTAAGGAGAATGGCCAAGGTGGAGAGGCGCACAAGGCGTCCATGGATACTCCTTGGCGCACCGAAATCTTTGACAAGTTTGTCGCTTCTAAAGGACGACGAACATACTCGCTGTTCTATGTCTTTGGTCCAGCTCCCCGGGAGCTCCATTCTCTATCGAAGCTTCCATCCACAGCTGCTTTTACCTCGCCTGATTCCAGGCAGTCAACGACACCTGGGCCCAACGCTGCTATTGACTCATTTATTACAACCTCAGATTCTTTGAATATCCCCTTTCGCTTGGAGGGTAACCCCGATCCCAAGGCTCCCACTGTCGCATTCTGCAATTCGCTTTTGACTTCATTGCACATGTGGGACCCTTTTGTGGAAATCCTCAAGCGCGAGCGACCTGATCTGCGTATTCTCCGATATGATACCCGTGGCCGACATGCCGTACCTCAACCTCCTGTTGCCGCCACCATTGACCAATTAGCCGATGATCTGAAGACTGTGCTTGATGCTTTCCGTATCACAAAACTTCACACACTCATCGGTGTTTCAATGGGCGGCGTTACTACCCTAAACTTCGCCATCAAGTATCCCGAGCTGCTCCAGCAGTTCGTCGCTTGCGACTTCAACCCCACGTCAAGCGACGCAAACACACAGGCTTGGAAGGACCGCACAGCTATGGCTGAGGAAGACGGCGGTAAGGGAATTAAGAAGCTTGCTGAACAAACCGTGCAGCGCTGGTTCCACCCCTCCACCAATGCCGAGACTGTCAAGTGGATGGTTGATATGGTGGCTACCAACAATGTTGAGGGCTTCAAGTACAGCAACACAGCTCTATGGAACTACGATCTCAAGCCCAAAATGGGCGGATGCAAGGTCCGCGGTTTGTTTGTGGCCGGAGAGGAGGATGCGAAGGGTGCTCTTCCCAAGGCTATGGATGCGAGCAGAGGACTTCTCGGAGATAAGGGCGCTGAACTGAAGCTCGTTCCTCAAACCGGTCACTTGCCCATGTCTGAGAACCCTCAGGCTTTCTGGGAGGCTATTAAGGAATTCTTGTAATACAAAATAGTGGCATGAAGAACTCAGGAAATCAATAAAATATACATTTTAGACCATTAGAATTGGAGAAGTTTGCTTGCTAGGGGAAGCTACAACTTACCTACCGGACAGCTTCGTCAAGCCTTAGAACATCAAAAAGAAGTGACCGATTGATTCTATCATTTACGCTCTAAGGGCCCGGCAATCTGTCATTCTTTGCTACTTGATGCTTCATGACAACGTTTCTTTCATCCAATGAGGAGGCGCAGTGGCGGAGTGGTCTAACGCGATAGACTAGAAATCTATTCTCTTCGGAGGCGTCTGTTCGAATCAGGCCTGCGTCGTTGGTTTTTTTGTTTTTGCGGTGTTGTTGAGACAATCGTATAAGCTCTTGTCCGGCTAAAACTGATATCTCTTTTGATCTTTTTATTGTATTCATCTATAGGTTATGGGTGTTCTATTTCTTGGTAATTTTATCTTATGTTTGCACTTCGGTAGCAGAGGTATTTGCGTAATTATATCGAAGGAAACATGGTATATTTTGCCTGTGGAGTTTATACTCCATGCCAATAAACAGGTAATAACTAGGTAAGTGAAGTTCGATCCCTTAAAATCTAGCATCAGACCAGAAGCCACCCATATCCAACTGTTGACTAACTCAAAGCCATGATCAACGCCATTAAGGAAATGCTCAATCATTCGTATCATCTTTTCGGCCCCTTCCCCACATTACTTCTCCCAGATTATGCACGACGGGCCTTCCTCTCGCTGTGTCCCTTGATAACAGTAGACAAGTCGCCAACAGGAATTTGAATAGGGAAGTCGACAATAGCGAAGAGAACAGCAATGAGGATGTACCAGCCTGACATGCATGTGACGAATCCAAAAGCGCCACCAGCCTGTTGTAGAGTTAGCTGTCTATTCAAACAGTGGGAAGGGATGAGAGGCTTACCTTAAGAAGCTTCTGTGCGAGCACAGCGTTGCCGGTAAAATCCTCAGCAAGAGCCCAAAAGGCAGCAGTGATGAGAAGGAAGCAGAATGTCAAGCTGAAGAAGATCATGACGAAGACGATGTTTGTTCGGAGGGCGCAGAGGAAGAAGATGAAGGACAAGACACCCATAAAGAGCAGCCAGAATGCTATAGAGATATGAGCCATTGTCCCGTTCTATCATAGGTATTTACTTACCAAAACTAGCGTTGAAACCTTGAGTAGCAAGACCTTCAGAGGCAGATTCGGCGTCGGCGGGAGCGTAAGAGGCGTAGGCAGCAAAAGCAGGGATGAGACTGCCACCATAAGAGAACCAGAAACCGCCGAAGGAGCAGAAGACGCAGGCTGGGTAGCTGTTACCGAGGACCCATTCGAGAACACCGCCGATGATCATGAGAAGACCTCCCATAAACATGTAAACAGCGCTGGGTACCATGTTAGAGAGTTCCGTAGATAAGGGATAACAGTTGAGAGCTTACTTGGAAGCAGCACCACTGCCGCCAGCGCCTCGCCAGCCCATAAGATCACAGGTCAGAGGCGTGAAAGCGAGTAAAAAGCCAACAAGAGCACTAGAGACTTATCAGCAAGGGATTAATGTTGGACTGGGTTGGAGGTATCGTACATAGGTGTTGGGTTGGCAAAGGTCTGTCGAAGTTCGCCCTTTACCTTGTTCATAGGCGAGAGGTACAACTTCTCAAACAGCTCGGGGCTCATCTGAACACTTTGGGCTGTTCGAAACTGACTCAATGCCTCGAGACGCTGAGCCTCAGGGTCGAAGTTACCGTTGAGACCATCGTGCTTCTCGCTGAATTGCTCGCTGTGCTCGGTAGTAGCGGCCATTGTGATTTCGTCCAGGGTGATCGAGGGGATAGAACAGGAAGCTATGAGGGTATCTTGGTATAATAGAGAGAAAGTTGAGTGAGACAAGTTAGTGCTTGGTTAGATGGACATGGAACAGGGACAGACAATCAGGCCATAGCTTCTCCTATATAGTTATTCTACCTAACACATAAGCTTGGAGATTCAGAATCCTTGTCCTCCCCCAGACCAGGGGCGCGCCACCCTTTGATCCGGCGCCCATGCAACAGTTTCCCCAGGTCTTGGAGATCTCCACCACTAGGAGAAGAGGAACAACTGTAACGGTAGATGAGACTGACGAGTTTGTATTTGCGATAGACCACACTGGACTAGACTAGTCTTGAGAGGGGGACGATCAGCCGCCTGTCCGTTGCCTACCTTGGCGCCGTGCCATCCGTGCTTGCATTTAATAGTATTGGAGAATAATGGTAGACAAGCTATGCATGGCACGTCTTGTACTAACACGGGTTTCCAACGGCACATTCCACTACGACTATTCAACTTCAGCCACTTACAATAAGGCTGCCCCAGGCTGTACAGCTGCGTTGCTATGCAGACAAACCGTTGCATTCATAACCTACGTTGCGGGGGAGAGTTTGGAGTTCAGATCCCATCTCCACACGATCCCTTCGCCCGGTTGAAGAATACAGGGAGTTGTCCCTGGTCTCACCGTTATTGTTTATTATACTGGGAAAGAACGCTTGGTTGGGGATTCTCTGCAAATCAATTGCTAAACAGGTACAAGTTCAATCAAACATTTGACAAGTCAATTATTCTCCGGCCAGCCGAGTGAGGTGCTCAGACATTCGTGAGGGGAAACACACAGACAAAAGGCAAGCGAACAGATGTTTTGGCAAGCACATGACCAGGAAAAAGAAACGCCAAATCTGGGGAACAGCAGTAAACTGTCTGTATCCGTATTAAAGATCGTCGGGGCCCCGGACTTGTAGAGCTACCGTGAAGGGTGGTAGGTAGTCTATCCTACGCTACTGTTGATGTACATATGTACAAGGTCAAGCAGACCTTCGGATCCGCTGTCAAGGAGTGGATATTAGATGTACAAAGAATGAGGAGTTGAAGTTTGTGTGGTTACAACGTGGCGGGATAGCAGGTTGATGTGTTGATAATGATGCGTTCCAGTGCAGTATCTATATAGATGAGCTCCATAACGGCCGCAAGAGTAACTCTCAATGACTGTGCCTCTTTTCCAAATCACCTGCAATATACCGAACGATATAGACTGCCTCGTGTTGGTGATAATCAATTAACAAAAGTACAGTCCATGCCCTCTTTGATCACCATCAGGTCAATTCCTTTTCCCCAGCCATTGCCCCAGATTCTGTGTCTTGTCCCCAATCCAATCCCTGCATCTCCTCTAATGAGGGGAAGTCAACCATTGGAATTGAGTGTTTTGACTGCGGCTCCGAGTCTTCTAGTAGTCTGCAGCCTAAATCGCGGCTCCGCCTTTTAGACCTGCACTAAAAAGTGTCTGTGATCGGTACTTGGAGACTGGGGTCTAATCCGGGGTATGGATCAACTATAATCCGAGAAGTGAGTTTCATTGGTCAGTGAATAAATAAGAATAACCACCAACTCAAGTCGTCATTGACAATCTTTGGCCCACAAGTTTCTGGAGAAGCTTCATATTATTCAACCTCGACTCCATTGAGTCCCTCATGATGATTGACTATTGAATCGCATTTTAATTGCTTCATCGCGATTGAATGTCTTATACCTAGCTTACTTCTTCCTCGGATTGATAAGATATCGGTCTTAGCTTATTCCGGTCCTTGAAGCTCTTGCTGTTTATGGCTACCACTTACACATCTATGCTGTCATCATGAGTAGCCAATCCGTCATGACCATATCAACGACGTCACAGCCATGTTATGATTAGAGACATAGAAAATATTGAGAGCTTTAGAATTCATTCTTGTCAAGTAACAATTGTCAATTGATCCTATCACGACCTCTACTCATTGTCAAAACATCACTTAATACTACCAAAGCATCCTATAATACTATCAAAACATCACAATGGTTAAGCAAGCCTTCGGCGCCGGCCAACAGGGCTCTCTCGCAGTCCCAATCACAGCAGGTATCGCCGCCCTCGGCGCAGGAGTCTTCTACATGGGCCGCTCCAAGCCCGAAACCACCCCTGAGCAAGATCGCAAAGGCCGCGCCGAGGCCAAAAAGGCAGAAGGTCTCAGCGGCGCAGGCATTGGAGGCAATGCCGTGACAGGAGGTCACGAGCTGAGCCACGCCAACTCTCGGCGCAAGGAGAACACTACAGCGCCTCTCGAGAAGCTCCCTAGCGGCGGAGTAGGAGGCGGCGTCGGTGGAGGTGGCTCCAATGTGCGCACCTCGGTCGAGATGACGGCCAAGGAGAACCCTGGCACGTCCAGTCCCTCCAAGTCAGGTAGTGGCTTCCTAGGCGGACTCTTTGGCACTGGTGGTTCCAAGACTGATGGCGGAAAGGGACAGGAGCCTAAGGATACACGCGTTGCTAGCAACCTCGACGGCACGCCTTCCAAGAAAGACACGACGCACCACGATCAACAGCAGCCACGCGTTTCCAAGTCTGGTGGTGACGATAGCAGAAAGAGCAGCGGCGGCGGTGGCGATTCTGCTTCGCAATCACTTCAGGGTGCTTTTGGACAGGGGGGAGGCAATGTTGCTGAGAAGGGTGACCAGAGCCAAGGGTTCCGCGATCCTAGGGTTGCGAGCAATCATACTGAAACGACGACTAAGAAGGGACCTAACTAAGGAATAGGAATGAGACTTTGTACCGAGTAATCATAGCGGAGTTTGGAAATGATCAAAACGCATAGTGAGTTGCCTCTGAACAAGACGTAATTTCCATTGAGAGGTCTGAGTGTTGGTCACTACGGTGCAACAGGTCCATAGAGACTTATTGGATTTAGCCAAAGCTGCTGAGCATGTATCTAGTCGCGGAGATCAACCTCCTGTGGACACATGGACGAGTTTGTTGAGCTGAAGTTGAAGCTGATCTGCAGTACCTGGATGACCTGCATGACCAAGCTTTACCCCAGATAGCAAGCAACTCATGTACCGACAAATGATACTAGAGTCTAGATTTAGTCTAGATCTGAATGTATTGTCAAGTAAAAGGAGATCGTGTACCAGAGCTGCGGACAATAAACATTCTCACCGCCAAGTCTCCATGTCTCCGGAACTACCCCAGACTCCCATGTCCTGTTATCCGTAACCCAGACTATCCTCGTTTCGTGTTCTCGTTAATCTCCACCGTGAATCTTGCTTGTTTCATCCTCGTACTGAACGTGAAGGAAGGTCCTGTCTCGCAAGCCACCATTTCCCTGGAAACTTCTGCTCAATGCTCGGTGGATATGTCCAGAATATCAGATAAGTAGCCACTCTATTGAGAACATGACGGAACGTCGATTGCTTCGGCTGGTAGCGACGCCAGAGCTGGTAGTCAAATACTAAGAAAGCGTTTCCGAGGATGTTAAGTGACCGGAAGATGCTGCTTTGGTTAGTCTACTTGATTACACAGAAGGACCGGTGGTTTGACTT
Source organism: Fusarium coffeatum (assembly GCF_003316985.1). Classification (NCBI taxonomy): domain Eukaryota; kingdom Fungi; phylum Ascomycota; class Sordariomycetes; order Hypocreales; family Nectriaceae; genus Fusarium; species Fusarium coffeatum. The sequence goes on from NW_022157968.1 coordinate 27,262, forward strand.
ACACATTAGAAGCAATGAAAAAGACTGTTGCAACATCCGAGCGATACGGTCCTTCAGCCCTTTGTGTCATTACCGTGACAACACCGTTCAGAGGAGGCATCCAAAGTCCCAGTATACCCATCTCGAGGAGTAAAGACCAGTGATACGTCCTCAACTCAACACCCCTTGTTATATTCAGACAAAACGCCCAACAACTCATCAAGAAGTTGATCTAGAACCGTCAGTATATGACTCTTCAGATCGAGTATCGTGCACTTACAATCGTGGGTGTGATAATCATCGTCTCACCCTTATAATACCTCCAACAAAGCGCCGATGCAGCAACACTAATCGTACTCTGCGCAAACCCTCCGAGAAAGTAATAGAGCAGTATCACGCGGTACCGTCTATAACACCTCCGATGGAACTCATATTCCTTCCATGCCGCATCCTCGGTAACAGGCAACCCACAATATCGACATACACAAACCGTCGCAAGTGATCCTAGTGTATATGCGCGACCAACGAAGAATCCCCCTCTTGAAGCGACGCAATCAATACACTCGTTCGCCAAGGGATATCGCGCATCTGACTTGCTTGCTTTGATAAGACTCTCCCTCTCTGGATCGTGACGTAGACATTGGTAGCATGTAGATAGTAGCTCGACTTTTATATCAGGAAATATGAACCGTAAGAAGGATTTGTCAATGCTATATCGGAGAGCTCGACACGTGCGGCGCAGAGACTCGACTTCGCCGAATGTGAGGTTTTGGAAGATTATTGTTTGGAGTTCTGCTGGGAGACGGAGAAGGTTGTTGTTGGTGTTTGAGACAACCTCCCTGGAGTCGCCAAGTATCTTCTTCTGAGTAGGTTGAGCTGGAGTTCGTTTGTGTACGTCTTTCGGCTCTTCTCTTGTCGAGTCACTTTGTGAATATTCATCATCCATAGTCCAAATCTCGCAGCAAAACTGCAACAAAGTGTTTTCAACAACCTTAACAAGACACTGCATATTTTCAAAATGGTTGTCCTGCCTCTAAATGTCTCATGGATCATAAAAAACAAATCCGAGACATGAGGGAAACGCGTATCTTTAAGCGATGGTTCACACGTAAGATTTCTGACTCCATCGTCATCTTCCATCTTTTTTTACCCTCTGATTACCGGTTGTTTGTTCGGGAAAACCGAAATGGGCTACAGCCTGATTTGGTGTTGGTGTTGGTCGAAGCAAAACATGTCGCGTCAGCATTGGATGGCCAAGGAGCCTATCTCTATGCAGGAAGATGATACAGTCAGATCACGCGCTTACTGTCCACTCAAACTGGTCCTATGAAGCAGCTGAAAGAGATAATGTCTTGGCGTTTATCCATTCGAGTTGGTGTTGATTCGTTTAGCGCTGACTTTACTACCATGTGATGGTGTCTGAGAAGGAAGATAAACACCGAACTGCAGATCTGGAATTTGGATGGTGTTAGTTGACCTGTATTTCTTACTATAACTGACTATATAAATGGGTGTTCCGAAAAGTATTCTGCATTGATATCCTACGCTATAGTCGGTTTCGAAGCACTTCTATTGGGTTTCTGTCGTATATAAGAACCACCCTTTTTCTACAAAACCATCAAGACACCAGACATTACTTATTCTTGATAGGGCTATGTTCTCCAACACAACGTCATTCGAATCTCGACGAATCAATAATCAACCAATGTGGGTTGATGAGCTTCCTCTACACTACATAATTATCACATCTAATTGCTAGGTCGGTACATACGGTGGGATGCAGCCAAATAACATGTCAGCTTGGGTAGACTAAACAACACATCCAATCTCACTCAAGTAACGCAAAGTGAGGGGAGAATATGTGTCCATCTATACCCTCCTTATCACTCCTCTCTCATACTATATATCACCAAAGATACGCTCATTCAGCTGTCGCGTAGAGTCCCCAGCCTTGTCTAGGGTATATGTCACTGCCTGGGCGCACTCTTTAGCATGACAGTCAGGATAGAAGTGTGTTATAGGTCCAGATAATCGATGCTATGGCATTGAGAGAGATTTGTAATAAGACACGATACTGTTGGATATATCAACCGCCTGAAACCTTGGCTTGGGACAGCTTGGCCTTGAATGCCACCATTTCTCATCACCCCAACCAGATCTGCCCAGTTGCGATGAAGACAATAAAAACGGTTCGCCGCATCGCACCACCAGCATTAGGCCAGGTATATATAGACAGGTATGACAATATGAGACCCAGGAGACGACAGGGTATCTCGGTCGCATGCCATCAGTCAAGTTTCTCTCAACAGTCAGCCCTCAAAGTTATTAGACTAGAACAAGACAATCAACCTTAAACTACAAGAGAGAAGAATAAAAGAAGGTATTCTATCCTCAGTCTACTGGACTATAAGATTGGGGCCTCGACGAGTCTGCGTCTCATTAACATCAAACTTATCAACAAAACAAGGCATGGAAAGTCACATAGACCTCCACTGTTCAACTTGGCGACAACACCGGGCACTGGTCGTAGTTATCACTATTCTTACAACACCCTTCTATTAGCTGCTGGTCTAACTCATAATAGAGGCATGTGCAACTGGAGCTTTCGTACAACGAAGTGAGCTAGGAGAAGAACATATCATCTTCATCCCAATCTCTGATATCAACCCCAGATTATATTTCCGGCGTATCTTGAATCAATGATTTATAACCATCGGGTTCAAATAGTACTGTAGAATCTATATTCCAAGTTCTTCCTCAGAAATCACATTCCCTCGTCGAAATATCCCCTCGTTTCGGATTCTATGGTTATGCTGGCCAGCAGTTCCCGAGCCCAGACTCCTGTATATGCTACATAACAGACAACTGTAACACAATTAATCACCCTCATGCTAACCAAGGCTGATTACAATTGTAGCTCCCAAGTATGATATCCAGTCGAAGTCGTTAAAATACTAGCTACCCTGGATATCTTCATAAATGCACAGACATAACCCAAGTATCACAAAACAACTACCTATAGCATCAACTATAGTCAAACTATCTACCCTACATCCCAAAATAATACTGTCGGCATCTGAAATACCGTCGGCGTTTGATATTGCAAACGCCGTCGCCCAACTCTATGTTGGCCCGCTAACTTAAACGGTCTACGGCCCCTCCCTTTAGGTATGATCCTTTGGAAATTCCATCAATAGCCGCAGCTAAGAAAAAATGCTGTGGATGTCAGGTTGATAAAACCTAGGGGTCAACTCAACCTGCTTGCTCGGTTCTTCGGCACTCAAGTCTGGGCAGAGACAATTAAACAGGCCATAATTCTAAAAGCAACCTAGTGATACTCGTGGCACTCCACAACCATGTTCAAAGCGCTGTCGACAAAAGAACGTCGCTCTCGACCCATGTGCGATGACTTCCTTGGTCTTTCTTGCCTAGCTCCATTCATTTCTTCAATAATTCATTCCTTGCAAACTTATCGGATGCTTCGTAAGGCCTAACAAACAGAAATATAACCAAGGATACAGGGGAAACAAACAAACTAGAGAGAAGAAAAGACTTTGCTGGTATCAAAACAAACGAGAACCCGAGAGTCCGGAGCACTAAAAACGCCGCCATGTGAGCAAGGAACGGGAGTGGCCGAGTCCATCCCAGCCCAACCCAGCCCCCTGGGACCAATACTACGTACATCTTCAGGGGAGAGGCAAGCGGAGGACCCCCTCATAGCTCTCCGATCATTGTAGCATTCAACTGTAGCGAATCGTACCATCTACTGCGGCCTTTCATCCCTTCATTCAGCTGTACTGTAAATAGCGCAACCAGATTTACATGTACTTTGCAATGTAGCTTGACACGCCCTCTCTCTTTGGGTACAGTACCATGAAGCGATACCTAGAAGAGATCCCCGGTTTCTGCTTCGATCTAGCACCTCACTTCATCCCGCAATCTGGCATCTGCCGTCATGTTATGTCGCGCGGCATCCGAGCGTGTGGAACACGGGACAAATCCAGATCTATTCGATAGATGCCGCCATGCCATGCCATGCCATGTTTCCAACCTAATACCCTTTTTTGCGCATTGCCTAGACTAGAAAGCTGGACTTGTCTAGGCCAGGAACTCTTTCGACGAATGAGGCCTTGGCAAATAGCCGAAAAAGGCCAGACTATTCGTCAAATTTCGGCCTCTTTGCCTTTTCAGGAAGTCTAGCCCTTCGGGAGTCCCTGTTCTTCGAGCTAACGAAACGGTTCGGGTCGCTGAACGCTAGCTTCAAGGGAGCAGCAAGGACGAGGATATCTCGTATTGAACCCCTCTGACTTAAAGCTTTTCCTACTCAGTAGCTCTGATGACATGAAGAGAGCGGGATGTCGACTTAGTAAACTTGAAGTCCAGAGCATAATCTGGTCCTAGACCAGCACTCAAATTGAGCTCGGACCTTGGTCGAACATTAGGGCAGCGCGGCTTGACTGGTAGCATGCAACGTCCCCTTATCAGCCGTTCTTTAACGCTTTTTGGAATGATCGCCAGCATATGCCGCGCCAAGCTAAAGACGCCACGAACTCTATCAACGTCCACGTAACTTATCCAAGACAAGACGACGAATGCTATGCAGGAGAATGAGTTGACCATGTCCAAGTTAAACTTGAGCATGTAAAAAAAAGAAAAGAAAAAAGGTCCGAGTGTACATAAATAGGCGAACTGTCAGCTGAGGTTCCAGACGCAGGGCCAAATTGGTGGGACTTTGCCCTGTGGCCTGTGCAGAGCACCGGATGTATCATCAAAAGACAAAAGTCTTTCCTATTACCTACCTTGGAACGCGGCATTAGCCATGTGACGTTGCTAACTGTATCTGTAGCGTCAGCGAAGACAGTGTTGATGTCTTGGTCTGCATACCTCGGCTAGCAGCCGAATATCAATATTGGTCCTAGTTTGGATTGCACTGAAAGAACAGACACGCCCGACGGTCCGGTATATCAGTCACTCTGAGGGGATAATTCGGACAGCATCAAAGCGCAAGTCTAGAAAAGATGCGACATCAAGGTGACCTGTAAACTCAGGATCAGCGGACTGCATCCGGATCCCTACGCTGAGTTTGTCAGAGACCCGCTGTTCGAGGAACGGATTACTGGCGATACGAAGCACACCACCATTCTGCCTATGGTTGACAGATGATATCAGTCGACATTTGAGCGTTGAAAGTGAGGTCTGAATGCCCGGAACAAATCTCTGCAGAATCCTCAAGTTCATGAGGTCACCAGTTTAGAGGGATATTCTCCGTCAAGTAAGCTTAAACTCTCCGTAGTAAAGCAATACTCTCCGATTCTCGAAGGATTACGAAGATCAGTCTTGTGCTGCTCTATCGCCAATAGTTAGGCTTTCCCCCCCGCGATGACGCTTGCTGGGTCGCAACTTCCAACTTCCCTAACCAGAAATCGTGCGGCGGACCAGGGGGTACTATTCTACTGCCGAACTCCTTTTGCATGCTGAGATAACTTGCCCTTCCCCCCAAACGAAAACGTTTTAGGTCAGTTAGCACGTCTCGCATTCCCTTTAACTCAGCTAGCGGAGGCTCTTTCACCTCAGTGGGCATTATCGCCATGCACCACGCTGTGTGAAAGACTAATTCTGTGGAGGGGACGCCCACCTGTACCTGAGCAGGTGAAGCCGGTCCGATACCATCGTGCACTTGGTGGTGCAGAACAAGTTTTCTATAGTCACGAAGGACAGGGTCCTTGCCATCCCTGGGGCCTATCCAAACTCGGATGCTGGTTGACTTTCCATCCATCCATATGCTAACATCCAAGTGGCTCGTTTCGAGCTGGTTCAGGTCGTTTTGGGAAGACAAGGGCCCCCTTAAACCTGAGTTATAGATTGAATTTGCGGGTGAGGCGGGATGCGGGCGTGCCTGCTTAGACTCATTGTCAAAGAAGCTGAACCCCGTGTCTCCAGAGTTTAGTAGTGCTTCAGCGTCAACGTCCTCCACGATGTATGAATCTTCTTCGTACGGGTCAGGCTCAAATTCTAGCCGGAGGTGACGGAGCCCAGCCAAGGGCCTGGGACCCCGCCGCGATGATATATTGGAAATCGCACGTTCTTGAGTGGCCAGCAGCTTCAAGAAAGATATCAGGCCACTGATCAACGGGCCACTTGAGCGTCGTGGAATACATGTAAGGGTTAGAGATTCTATCCGTGGGTTCATATCAGGAACGAAAGCCTCATGGAACATCTTCTTAGCCCGGGGCAGTATTGAATTCTCGCAAATGTATAATCGAGCCATAGCTGACAGTCCGTCAGTCTCCAGGGTAGGGATTTGAGTTACGACAGAATGATGCAATTTCAACACCCTGAGGTTGGATGAAAGCAAGGGTCGTAGGGTCCATGCGGAATAAAAGCCGTGAAGTTTTACCATCTTCGGCCATGCCGCGGCGACTGCCTTTGATGGAGGAAAAAGCAACATTGAGTTGCAGGTGAACTGCTGCAGATGTCCACGGCAAAGTTTCAACAGCTTCTCAACTCCAAAGGACGAGACTTGATTACCAGACAGGTTCAGATGCGTCAACCCTTGAGAAGACTGGAAGTTAGATGGTAGGAGATAGGGGTCTTCGCCACGAAGACCCCGGTACACGGCGTCTGCCGAGTCACATTTGATGCGGCTTCTTCCATCCAGTCTTTTGTACATATATTCTTGTGGCATTGTATCATGAAGATCATATGACGGCGCATCTGCTAGGTGTCGATTTGGATGGGTGAAGGAGCCACTCCACTCAGACTCAATGATGCGAATGGGGGTTCCGCAAGTAGGGGATGCGCTTCCGAATTCCAGCTTACCCTCAACGTCGAAGTTGGCATCCGACCGTAAATCGGTTGACCACAAGCAGTGAGCCCCTACATGATCAAGGGCTTGATCTGTTAGTTTGTTGTCCGTGAAGTCTAAGCTCCAGAGACGAGTGACAAAGTGACTGGCTAAACTCTTGACCATCGCATCATCAACCTCCTTGCCTTGTAGCTTGAGTATGCGGAGCTCTGGTAGAGCTCCGATTTGAAAAAGGGGGCGAACAGAACTCGGGACGCGAGAAAGGTCTAGATACACCAGCCCTCGATGAGAGGAGATAAACCTGGCAGGTAATGAGAGGGGACAATTCGCCATACTCAATAACTGGATCTGCTGGCCAGCTTCGGGTAGGAACTCGGAAGGGTCGAGCTCCACGTGGCCATCTATGAGAACACAGTTCAAATTGGGCAAGTATTTGATAGCATTTCTCAACCTGGCATTGAAGCTATTGCTCATGCTGAGAGAGTAAGTACCCCTGATAGAGCGAAGGTCCAATACTCGAACAAGACTTGCTGTTTCGGGTCGTGTCCAGCTCAGCTGGCCCAAGACGGACCCAACTAGCCAGTCGAGATCTGGTAAGAATCATCAGCATATGATTGAGAAAAGGAGGCTACTGTGACTTGTCGCACTGGTCAGTTGGCGCGGGCTTACCATATTCTGAATCACTGTCAGTAACTCTGTCTGAGGTCGTGCTTGGAAGACGTCCCCATATCCGTGGGGCGAATATCTCCCAGAAATGACGGTTTACCCGGCATAATGCAGCAAAGTCTCTTGGGTCGATATATGGAACCACAAGACGGGCCCAGTCTGTGGTCACAGCGTCTTGGTAGGATGGAAGCGAAGCCATCACGACCCAGTGTACCTGCCTACACTGGCATTGGAGCAAGGTAGGACAGGAAAGGCAAGTTCGGCGAACGTGGTGGAAGGGTAGTACCGGAATGGCATAGACTCGAATATGATTAGAGAAGAGTCGTCGAAATCAGAGACCAGAAGGCTGATGAAACTCCGTTCCTCAGCTGATGATGTGAGAGGAAAGGTGGAGACGAATTGAGGATGGTCGGAAGAACGCCGCTGGCTTAGTTATTGCCATTGGCTGACGGTTGCTGCACCCGCACAGGCCTCCTCTGTCCATTGTGGGCGATGGTTACAGCAGGCACAAGCCACTGGAAAACGGGTGCCAAGATCGGAAGCTACGAGAGATACAGGGGTAGAACAGCCACCGAAACACTGTGTGATCGGATAGAGGCTATACTGTGCTGAGCTCAGACGTACAGTGTTGATACTTGTACACCTTATTCTAAGGCTCTTAGCAGATCTAGTCTAGTCGTTGGGGTTAGTTCAGGTTCATGGCGGAATATGACAAGCTGTCAAGTCATTATCGTTGCAGTTAAATTTAACGCTGTGAGTTTGACAGTTCTACAGCATAACTCGGCAGTTGATAATTAGTAGGCAGGAGAGCTATCATTCTCACATTTCTTACTTACCTACCTTATTGCAGTGTCCCCAAGATCCAGGTTCAGGTTCAGATCATCTCCACAGTAATGGATGGAGCCATTCGTGGTACGGATACAGTATCCGTTAATAATGCAGGTAATGTCCCTGTCTCTCATGTCCAAAACCCAACCAATTCCACGCATTCTTTCCCCACGATCTATCACATTTTGTTAAGAAAGCGATACACCCACGAGATACACTACACGACGGAATCCGTATCCTGGCACCCGTCTGCTCAAAGAGGCAGTGATTAATTAGCTAATAGTCATGCATATGCAATGCAATGCAATGTGCTTCTGCACAGAATCGACTCTACTGTACTCTGCGGATACCAAAGCAAGACCACCCCCCCCCTCGTAATGTCAAGACCACTCCGCTGGGCTTTCTACAAGGCATTTGCACCACGGTAATCCCCGTTTATCTTATGCGGTTAGTAGGTATTTCCTTTTTTCATCTTCTCTTTCTGTACCTCCGCCTTGGTTGGCGTCATTGAACACTATCACAACTCATTATACACATAGCTGCAGGTCCAGGTATTCTGCATTCCTGGGACGACCGCAGAAGAAGAAAAGATGAAATATGATTGACCATGGCCTTGGATCATGCGGCCACCTGCTCTATATTTTTGTTGAGTTAATCCTGTTTTTCCGGCAGCTCTGCAGCTCGGAACTAAAAGAACCCGGCGTAGATCAGTTCAACATACTACATATCATATCCCCAGAAACTGGGAGAATGCGAACAATTTCGGACTTGTCAACTTGAGTATTGGGCCGACCATCGGATCTACATCATATCATATCATTCTATCCGGCTCCCCAGCTCTCTGACGTTCCTACACTCGGATGGTAACTTACAAAAACGAATTCCAATCTAATTCTGCCACAACTGCATAGAATATTCCCTCATACCGAGTAGCATAGCGAAAAGTAAATCTCCCACACTGTTTTCACCAAAAAAGGCATGTTTGCTCAATAACCTGACAGTCCGCTCAAACTCTGTTTAACCAAGTGCCGGGCACACAGACTGGTTGGAATCCGGTTGTGCGGGCGCACCAAGATAGGAAGAGAAAGAGAAAGAAGGGTAAAACGCCAAAAAGAGGGTAGAGAAACTCCCCCCGCTCCGCGCAGAAAGTTGAAGCCATTCCCGGAACTCAATAGCCCTCACTAACTGGGCCACCTGGCTAGCCTCCGCGCCGGCGTTGTTTTCACCCAGCTAAGTTCACTAGGCAGGGGTCTTTTTCTCTTTTTCCTTATTTCCGGCCGGCTAACAACAAGGTTCTTGACAGGCAGGTTCTAGTCTAAGCTAGCACAAGGTGACTCAATCATTGCGTCTCTTATGCTCTCAGCAGCCAGTGCTTCTGACACCCTGACGACAGGTGACCTATAACTCAGATTACAATGCATGCATTGTTTCCTGGCAAGTCATCACGAGGACAGTTTGACAGAGATGAGATGTGAGTACCTGGTCTGAGAGTGATATTCAGAGTATGTTACATGTCAACTTCTCCTATCTGTTCAGGAGGCCGGGCTGAATGACAATATCGGCATGTCTGAATTCCCTCGGGCGGAAATCGCAATGGACAAATATCCCATTATTCTGAAAAGGCAAAGCTTGAGTTCAAAATGTGCAAAAGAGGCGTTGCCAAGTACGAGCGGGTGATGTTGTGTCAGGTTCTAGTAAACTCTTAAACCCTCTCTGATCTGGTGTTACATACGAAGTCTCATCTCAGCTCATTCCATAAGAATGAATACTTATTGGATGTTCACGGTACCTGCCGGACGCCCAGTCTCACCCACATGGCAGTGTACAGTATAGTATCTATGTACATACATAGAGTTGTGAAAAGGGTAAATAAGGGGCTGTGCAACACGCTGGAAACCTTATCCGATGCTGCAAAACACGAAAAGAGCAAAAACAGGGTCCAAGGGTTTTGTGTCAGCCTCTATCTCAGCCATGGCTCTCAGGGCAGCCAACGATATGCTTATGCGATGGTTGATATGAATCATAACATGAGCTATTATGCACTATACTAGACTATGCGAGTGACCCTTAAACGGCCCAACTAAACCCAAGTCTCAACCCAACACAGCAGAGCACTGGAAGATCCCTATATTGTGGACATAACTTACGTGTTAGAGCCAAAGCTGAGTTGTTCAGCCTCATACAGGGTCGGCAGGCAAAACGCCATTTAATGGGGAAAAATATCATATCATATCATGTTGAGTCCTTGTCCTTCGAAAATCAATTCCATTGTCTTTCTCCAGTTTCTATCTACTGTACCTCCTTACGTATTTCATCACAAACTAGTGTTCCTGTTCCTCCAAGAGAGGAAGGCTTCCAAGCCGCTACGATGAAACGGGTTGCATACCTCTCCCTGTGGCCCTACTTCATTAGGTCTTATGCTCCTAATTCATTTTATGTAACGGCACTATTTATGCAGGATCGTATTTCCGTACATCCCCATACCCCTGGATAAACAACCTAAATATTTAGTATGCTCGTTGGCTTTCCTCAACGGGCAGTATGGAGCTGGCCTGAAGTTTCCTCTCCACTACGGGCCGCGAAGCCGGCGCATCTCTAGTCCCAAGAGGAACTTCTCCTCCCAATTCGGATCATCATCAAAGGTACTTCCGTGTAATTATCTCACTCAGGAGTGGTTTAGTCATTAACTGAAGCTCCGCTGGGCATCGTATTCAATAAATTGGTGGTGACATAGGTACAGATCAGCATTCCTCAAGCAGGAGGCAAAGACCGTTGACATTCCCCTCCATCTCATTTCCCTCGCGATTTGCAAATCAGAAACCGTTTGACATGTGTCTTTTCTGTGCTGCCGCAGTTTAGATCAATCTTAATGTTGAGACACGCACGCCCAATGGCGCTTTGTCTCCGGGCCTGTTGCCGCCAATCGTATCTTTCCAAGAGTTCAGCCACATCCGTTTGAGCCTCTTCTCCGCTCCGTCCTGTCAAATATCACATCCGAAGGCCATCGGGGCGCCGAAAGACGGAGTACGTACTCAGCCCCAGTTGGGGCTGGAAGGAATTGCTGGGATTTTGTCCCAGCAGTGTGGGCGAGGGTGGATGGGATGTTATGCTGAATCTCAATCTCTTTTGCAGAAGCAACTGCAGCGTCAGCGCTGGTTCTAGTCCTAGTCCTGGTCATGGTCCTGATCCTGATCCTGATCCTGGCCCTGGCCCTGGCCCTGGCCCTGG